>NC_133476.1:633331-634344 GCF_025370935.1 Choristoneura fumiferana | reverse complement strand
AGCAAAGGAAAAATTGTATAGTTCATTTATATGGACCTCCACATCACCCGAATCGATCATTCAACTCTGTTGCTACCACGTTGCTACTGACTATCACGCCGTTTTTGCCGCCTTGTTAGTTTTAATCATTTTGTTTTTATTAATTACTTATATGTAAGTATGTTAGTCTGTAAGGTTTCCTTACTGAGGCATATTTATTGCATGGGCCATTATTGAAAGAAGTAAATTTTTATTATTTTTATTATTTTGTAAGTATAAACATAAACTCTTCCCCTCATTCTTCGTAGTGTACCATCCAGCTCCAGCATACATTACTTTTACATTGGCTTTTGTTAAACGATTTTATAAGGAAATGAACATGTAATGTTTCAATACTGTAAAATTACAGTATAAAGTAGGCACTTGATGCTGTAAACTGTGTACTGTGTGTGCATAAAATTATGTAAAATTACAGTATCAAAGTGCCCACATGTCACTATACACATTACGAGTATGTATTCTCCGTCTAACATTTTAGAGATAACATTGTTACTATATGCCTTTTATGTACATCAATATTCTGAGTGCTCGCCTTTGGAATCAAAAGCTGCATTGTATTACTTAGCTCAGTCCTTGGTTCCAATAAAGCTTACAAATCTTACAATAGCTTTACGTATTCCGTACATTTTGTGTCACTCCGCCATGCAGTATTACCACCTAATATATTTTTTTGACATACAAAAAGTGACACCAAAAACCATTTAAATTGAAAAACAGTTCCGGATAAGGCGTGCGTGTGCCAATTTATCAGTATTAAAAATTTACAGTAATAAAAACATGTCGGAAAGGCGGTAAAAAAAAACCCGCTCCTCGTCATCATCAACGCAACTTTTTTTTTTCATTAAGTAATAACATAACTTCACAGTCATTGTTTAAAGGAGGGATATAAAAAAAAACTTTTATTAACCTTCTTTGAAAAAACGTCGTAAATTAAGAACTTTTATATTGTTTTACCATTCCCAATTAATTATCAT
>NC_133476.1:587010-630614 GCF_025370935.1 Choristoneura fumiferana | reverse complement strand
AATATGGTGAAAGTGCTGGAAGAGAATTAAATAACTGATTGTAAGATATGAGTTCAAAAAGATGTTCATTGACAACAGTGTTTATTTCGAGTAACTAACTAGGCAATACATAAAGAAAAAATATAAACAATATAAACAAGTTCTGCACAACAGACGTTACTTACTATCTACAACAGTTAAAACGGAGAATTAGTGAAGATGGGGAACAGCAATTGAATATAAAAAAAAAATTAGAGATGCGAGACTGGATTCGAAACCATGATCCTTCTTGAATGGCCATATTAGTAGGTCGAACTACTCTGTTACCACGTACCTTTTTACCCTAACTGAAGCGAAGGTTATGTTTTGGACCTGTGTGTATATATTTAAGTATGTACGTATGTTCCTATGTTCGCTCGTAACTACTCAACGGTTTAACCAATTGTGACAAGTGACGTCATTACATTTGTCTTATTAGCGTGAGGGTCACTTATTGGGTAAATAAAATTCTTATGAAGTCAAAGTTTAAGGTGTGTGTGTGTGTGTGTGTGTGTAGATGTAATTTTGTTGAGCTTAAATAATCTGAACTACTGTTGATGCACCACCTGCTGTAAACTACGTAGTCCTAATATTATTATATTTGGCTCTCTGTTGCCAAATATAAACTCCAGGCTCCAGCACTGCGGTGTGGAATGACAATTTTGGATCTATATTGGAATCCATAACAACTTATGTCATAATGATATTTTGCCATAATGTCATTCCATATTTTTTCCTAATATTGAATATCCTAATGCTTATTTGCACTAATTTCGTAAGTACTATTAACATATTATGTCCTTATACTCACATGTCCAAATATTGGTTGACATAATCACTTTTGTACTAAACTGGTTTGAAACTTCACACACCGTTGAATCATCCCCCTTACCACTAATATAATAAATGCGAAAGTTTGTAAGTCTGTTTGTTTGTTTGTTACCCCATCACTTCAAACCGCTGAACCAATTTAGATAAAATTCGGTACCTACATAGATAGTTTGAGTCCCAGAAAAGGCCATAGGATAGTTTTTATCCCGGGAAATTGCATATAATAGTAGTAAATAATAATACACTAAAAAAAAAGGCCACTTTATAAATAATTTTAAATAAAATACTTTTCTGACTGCTGTTCTTTTTTGTAGGGGTCGCAGTTCTAACCTAACCTATTTTTCTGGCTGCGGTTCGTTTCTGTAGGGTCGCAGTTCTAACCTAACCTAACTTACTTTTCTGGTACCGATTCGTCACTGTTGGAACTCAGTTGTAACGTAATATACTTTTCTGGCTCGCAAGTCGCTGTTTACCTACAAGTGCTCTGTTATGACAATTAATATTATGGATTTTAATATTATTACTCGTAAGTTTTATGTCTTACTATATTAGTACAAAACATATTAGGGATGTAGAGTATTAGGACATGTAATATTATGGCTTATGATTATTAGGACAAAAATCATTAAGGCAAAAATAGGATATGTCAAAAGTGTTTATGGCAAAAGTGTTATGGCATTTGAGTTTAGGACAAACGATATTATGGATTACGAAGGGGACCCGTCAATTATATCTCCAGTCGAGTAAGCTGTGCATTATCCGTCAGTCAGTCATACAGTAGGTAACGTTACTCTTATTAATAAGTTATAAACCTCCACCAGTTTAGTGAAATTACAAAATAAGATAAAAGGTCAACTCGATTTTATGGTTCGGTACCCAAACCCTATTACTAAGACTTCGTTGGTCGTTTTGTCCGTCCGGCTGTCACCAGGCTGTATCTCAAGACCGTGAGAGTTAGACAGTTGAAATATTCACAGATTATGCGGCCTCTATAACAACAAATACTAAAAACAGAATAAAATAAATATTTAAAGAGGGCTCCCATAAAACAAACGTGTTTTTTTTGCCTTTTTTTGCTAATGTCCAATGAATATTGTATAGATGGTGCGCAACCCTTTGTGCGCGAATCAAACTCGCAGTCGGTCGTTTCATTTCACTACACTTGTTTAGCAAAATCCCTCTGTTACGCGTCAGTGACGAAACGAACTCGCAAAGTCAACTCTATGATCTCTCTCTCTCTCTCTCTCTCTCTCTATGATAAAAGTCTGAATAAAAAAAACTCCAAACGAAGGTCGAGGCCGGGCTGCCGCCTCACTCGCCGCCCTTGCCCTCAACCTGACCCAACAGAGTCGCATCCGCTCCACCTACATCGATCTCGCTCGCTTCACTCGCTCGATCCGCAGCAGTGAAGATATTATTTTTGCGGAGCAGTTTAGGTTTTTGATCAAATGACTTTTTTCTTGGCCGGTTTATTAAGAATTATCTCCTAATGTATGGAAAAAAAGATAAACTTAAAATTATAAATGAGTTTTATTTTGTTCCTTCGTTTGTCTTTCCTTTTACTGTTTTTGCTCACTAAATATATTTAACTTTTCAGATTCATAATGGACTTCAAATTATTTTCTGAGACAAGTACGTAATACATAACAAAGTACAAAGCTAATAGTATTAGCGATTTTGTATTAAAATTCACCAATACTCTTAGCTTGTACTTTACCTATTATGCAATTGGGCCCGGTAGTCTCATGGATAGGCCGAAGAAACAGTTACTTACACCTCTTGCTACATAAGTACTAAATACCTTTACAGATTGATTAAACCACCGTTCTTATTTCAAAAAATGACAATCATCGAAAACAGTACCATATTGTCAAATAATATATACGTCTCTTTCAGTTTGGCGTGACGTCAGTGAGGTGTCAATTGTTCGTTACCTATATGATTTGATTATTTATGACTTTCAATATTTTTTGATTTTACAAGATCTTGCGGATTAAATTGAGGAATATATAGGTTGTCACAAAAATATAAGTATAACCACTAAAGACAACATGTAGTATCGAATCGTGAATATAATTATTTTTTTTGTTTTAAGAAATCTATTGTTATAAAATAAAGATACAACTTTTACCATGAATAGACTTACGACTGATTACGATGAAGCATACCTAGACACTTGGTAAAACTATAAGCTGTAAATGTCTGCACTATAAAGATATTATACACCGTGTTATTTTTGATTGTTAACTTTGAGGGGCACTATAGTCTAACGAAGTTAATTTCTCCAAGACACTAGAATCCTAACTCTTACTGTGTAAAAGATAGTCAAAAATTAAGTTAATTAATTATTAGCTGTAAATCCCACGATCGAGCGACGACATCCACACTGCAGCAGACAATAGACATTATTTTTCTAAGACTTAATTTCTTTAGGGGATTGCAGTTTTCTCACTCACTTCTCAATCTAAGTTATATGATATAGGAATTATCAATGACAAAAGTAGAACAGCCATCTCAACTACTTTGTTTTTTTTTTTACTGCTGCTAAGAACTACGCTAAGTATACAAGATCTATTTTGGATGCTGCCTCTACTTTATGGGTGAGTATACCTACGTATGGTAATTTTAGGACCTTGTAAAATAGTCTCCCTATTATTAAAATTTTTATAATTATCTTTGTTTTATTCTTTCATGCTCAAGATATCGTTTACGTGATTTGCATACTTCTTCGTGATATATTCGTACTGACGCCACAACACATAGCGGAGCTGTCTAAACATTTAAAATTATCGGAACACGCATTTACGTAATGCACAATAAAAATATAATCATGTTCAGATATTCTTCAGCACCTAGACAGCTTCCACGCTTATGGTGGTGACTGTACAGTAAGTACTACATAATATATTTTTGTACCTATAGGTGAACTGAAATATTTACTTTGCTCACCCACGACCTTTATAATAATATCTTTATATCTTTTACTATTTCTAACATCTGGTAGTATGGTGAACGTTTGTGTTGCTCTAAAGATGAGATCTGGTCGAGTTCGAAACGCGTCAGTGTAGTGTGGTGGTGGTGATAGATGTGTTTGATGATTTGTGCGTATTCCGACAGTGTGCAGGTGGAGGAACTGCATGAACACACATTTCATGCATAAACGTAGCTATTATAAAGTCACGGGTGAGCAAAGCAATTGATTCAGTTCATTGATATTGTGAACCTCCGCAAAGTATAGGATTGCCGTTGGGGCCGAAAAGTACTCGTACTGCTAAAATGTATTCCTTATTTCTGTTCCTTGTAAGGTTGCCTGGAAGAGATCGCTCTGAAGCGATAAGGCCGCCTATTGCTTACCTTAGAAAATCTCTATGTATATACTTGTGTTCTCTGTACTGTTTACTGTTTTTTGGTGTGCAATAAAGAGTTATTGTATTGTATTGTATTGTACTCGAGTGGAGACCGCGGATCGGCAAGCGCAGCGTAGGACGTCCACCAACGAGATGGACGGATGATTTGGTTAAAGCCGTGGGTCCACGGTGGGGGCCGCTGCCAACCGAAGCAACTGGAGGTTATGGTTGGAGCCCTCTGTCCAACAGTGAACGTCCTACTGCTGAGATGATCATGATGATGATGATGATTTTCATAACGTCTTCTCACTAAATTGACCACTTCTCACTGTGACCAGAGACCAATTCGAACAATGAACCACTTTCTAAATTGTCAATATCTTATAATGACAGTGTACTAAGTTTACAATTTCTTTAGACCAATGTCATTTCATTGATCAACCACATTGGTTACATACTCTGAGAATATAAATCCTATTTCAGGTCCATCTCTATCTGTTCATAATTTTATTCCGCATATTGCTAAATTTTACATTTCAGAATACTTTTGCGTTATACTGATAGGCTGCATGACCTATTGCTTCTTAGACCACCTGTGTTTTAGTTTTTTTAGACTAAATGATACTATTCCATACATCTGGTTTTCAGTAGGAAAATCAGTACATACAGGTATTCATGCTCCTACTAATAGGAGAATTAGTATAATATTGTGTTCGTGCTCCTACCAGTAGGAGACTGTAGTAGGAGCACGACCTTGCATCTGTTTCGAATAATCCAAGCTATACCAGAAAGAGGGCGCTCGTGCCTAAAATACCATGCGCCACATTACAAAATCGAAGATTACACAAGAAAGTGTTTTTTTGTGGAATATCTTTTTTGGACATCTGGTATAGTGGGAATTTTAATGAATAATGTAATAAGAAATAGAAATATAGAAATAGAAATAAATATTTATTCTCTAAACGCACAAAAATAATAACGAAAATACAACAATATGCGAACTCGCGAAGTATAATATAAGTAATGTAGTATTTTGAAAAATGTGATATTTTAGGCACGAGCGAGGGAAAATCGCTGCGTGGCTATAGCTACCGTCCTGCACAAAGGGAAAAATCCCTCCCGACCCGTGGTCCAACTGCTATCTGGTTGCACCACGGGAACCTAAACTTACCCAGGATGGTTCAATTCTCAGACTACTTTTTTTTCTGCAACTAATTGCTGTAACCCGTGGTACAACTGAAGGGCTATTGTCCAAAGGGCATATGAACAATTGCTATGTTGAACCATTTGCACCATGGGGAAGTAAAATTACCTTGGGTCATGTGTATCAGAATAGGTACTATCATTACTGCATTTTTATAAAATTAAAAGTCGCATGAAACCCAACAACTATGTAGTTTATTCTGAATACAGTGAAACCAACAGTCCGAACCCCGATTCCACAGAGTTCAAGTGGTAGTTCAACTAGTTGAACTAATTGGACCCACCCAGTAGGACCATGGATAAACATACTTTCCAGAATTGGACTACTGATTTTGCTTCTCCGTGGTGCAATCGGTTGACGATGAGTAAACTTGCTTCCCCGTGGTGCAACCAGTTGGACATAGTAGTTGGACCACGGGTCGGGAGGAAAAAAAAGTTCATAAGATTAGTTCCTAAACCGCAATCGGTTCGCATCAAGAAGGAATTTTGCTCATACGCGTGTAGGGTGAGCACTGAAAGACTCCGGTCGTCGTCAAGCAGCTAATCATCAATTGAGTAAATAGGTAAGTATCTCTTGTAAGTATAAATATATTCAGATGTAATCTCGGTATTTCTCGCAATTTGTGGGAATTCTTGAACGAATTTCTACCACTTGGTTGAAATACTGGGCATACCGTTCAAAACGAGATCCGATTTGCTTTGGAGTCAGAATGTTCTTTATTTATCGTAGAAACATGATTAGTATTTCCATTAATACTAAATAATAAATATATAGGAAGTAAAGTTCTGAATTTACCGTCGAAAACTCCAAAACAAATTCCTTCGGATCTAACAAAAAATGTACTTGGAATGATTCAAGCGTAATCTAATCGCTAATATAACGCAAGCGTAATACTTGCAACATTTTTATAGTATTAACTTGCATCCCGCAGCAACACGCTTGAACGCATTCAGGTCTTCCTCGAGCAGCTAGCACAATAAAGCTCTACACCTGGAAATTCACAACTATATCTAAGAATTTTATTATCTGGCACACCCACGACACAACGACAATTGAAAACATGGAGACTGTACTAGCTCCCCAGAGGTCCTCGCTTACTACCGTACGATGCCCACCAGCACCGTCGTAAAGCGTTAGGTCTGCCCTTTTAAGGACACAGCAGTACCTGTCTTGAAAAATTACACGGAAATTCTAAAGCTTATGAGGAAAAAGACCCTCTAGATATATATATAAACAACCAGACCACGATAATGATGATGGTGATGATGATAGTATTATCCACGTATAAATAAAGATTCAAAATATGAAACGTCGTTTCCAGCAGGATCTACATACCGATAGCTTCAACGAGGCTGTTTCCTTTCCAGCCTACTATGTACCACTACACATGAACTGTTTTACGCATCAGGGTAGTTGACACACTTATACAGCATTACGGCCTTCCGTTCTTCAGCTTTCCAAAATGACCATTTCTGTACCTCGGTATACATACAATACAAAGAATTTCGCAACCTTCAACTCAAAAGATAACTGCAATCAAGACTGGTAGGTAGAATAAAACACGGAAAGATTTCGTCTCCAATATTCGAAGAAATAGGAGTAACACTCGCATGTAATGCATGATTATCAAAGTATATATGTCACAAGAGCATCATATGTGGTTACCAACTTGAGCACAATATCATACTCGACAATCTCCAAGTCCAAAGCCAAAAATCACATAAGATTAGATTCCTGGGACTCTGACACGATTCATCTAATTCTATATCGTCGCATATGAAACACTCATATTATCTAGATATTTGAACATTTTAAGGGCAAAAGTACAGTTGATACAAATATTCGTGACCCGAAAAAAAATATATGAATATTTTGTAGTAGCTTACGCCGAAAGCCTTCCGAAAGCCTAGAAAAAAGTGTTGCAATATTTTTTCACTAGTTGGCGCTGTCTATTTGCATGTGTGCGTGAGCTCCTAGTGTCCGTATAAGGCTGTACCTGACACCTAAATTTGAGCCCTGAAATCTCAGAATTGGCACACTATTTCCGTTCGACTGTAGTCTCAAAAAATCGGCAATTCTAAATTGTTTTCGCAAATAATAAACTCAACTATTAGTATTCTACGGATATTCTAAAAATTACAAAAAAACATCACGAAAATTCGACAGTCTGATTTTTAACGCCATCTGACGGGACTTTTACCATGAGCTAACGTGAGGAAGAAAATCCCGGAATCTACGGCTACATGTGGCAATCTTACGCTTCTACTTCTAAATTAATTTTCAGGAAACACCTCCTCCATTCAGCTGCTGGATGTCAGCAGGGCGACCCTCTCGGACCCGCAATTTTTAGTCTGACAATTCAACCTATAATTTCACAACTTATTTCAAAATTTAACATGTGGTATTTAGATGACAGGTGAGGCGGAACAAGTTTTAATAGATCTTCAGAACCTTATTCAAAATTTCGAAAAAATCGGCCTTGAGCTGAATTTTTCCAAGTGTGAGCTTTTTGTTGACCAATCGGTACCAGAACCTTTAAAAAATTAGATTATTTCAAAATTTAACACCGTTGCCCCAAACATAAAAATTCCTACCAGCGAGTCCCTCCACCTCCTAGGGAGCCCAGTCTTACCTGAAGCAATACCTATTTTTCTGGATATACATTTCCAAAAGTATTCTGATACCTGCAGCCGCCTTAGCCTGATAAATCCCCCCATGGCCCTTGTTATAACGCGTTATTGTCTTTTTGTTCCCTAATTCATGTATTTTCTCCGCTGCTGCCCTTTTTGGCAACACGAATCAAAATTAAAACCTTTGGATGATCTAATTCGTAAAACCCTTTCGGAAATTCTAAATTGCTCTTTTGATGATCGGGGCTGGACTCAAGCCACTCTCCCGATCCGTTTTGGTGGCCTAGGAGTAAGAAGCATTTCTAGTGTTGCTCTACCGGCCTTTCTGTCCTCTGGCTACAGTACACGTGACCTTTTTGGAAAAATCATTAACCCGTCACTTGGTGATGTTGAGGTCACGCACTTAGCCGAGGCCAGGGCGGCATGGTCCAATACTTCTCCCAATGGAGTTATTCCTTGCCCCCTCTCTGATTTAAATACAAAGAGCCTGGGACGAGCCGATTTTCAGCAGCAAACAAAAACAGCTTTTAGAGACCTCAACGAACAGTACAGACCGCGCTCGTCTTTTGGCAGCCGGCGAACCTGAGTCAGGGTACTGGCTGCAAGCACTTCCCTCGATGAATATTGGGACAGTTTTAGATCACACAACACTTTGTCTGGCCGTTTGTCTTAGACTCGGCCTTAAAACGAACGAGTCGCACCAATACAAATGTGGTGTCAGGGGCAATCAGTATGGCCATCATGGCCTTTCTTGCCAGCGCAGTGCTGGCCGCTTCTCCCCCTATGCCAGTATCAATGACATCATCCGTCGGGCGCTCGTTACAGTCAACGTTCCAGCCATACTTGAACCAACGGGTATATTGTCTCGCGACGACGGCAAGCGACCTGACGGAATGACCCTCATTCCGTGGAATCGTGGCAGACCGCTATAGTTTGGGATGCCACGTGTGTCGACACGTTGGCACCCTCTCATATCCATGCGACATTTGGCCAGGCGGGTGCAGCGGCGGCCTCCGCTGAGAGCAACAAACGGCGTAAATACGCAGCCCTTGGTGAGGCTTGTATATTAACGCCTTTTGGTGTAGAAACCCTGGGGCCTTGAGAGCCAGAGGCAAAACAGCTCCTCCGCCAGCTATCTTCTCGGCTGGTAGATACCTCAAGGGATCGGCGGGCTGGTGCTTACCTTGCACAACGCATCAGCCTAGCTATCCAGAGAGGTAATGCTGCCAGCCTCCTAGGAACGGGCCCCCCAAAGCAGCAGCCTAGAGGACATTTTCTATTTAGTATAGGTTTTGTAAGTAGTAAGTAGATAGAAGTTGTATTTTTTAAAATTTTGTATTTTTTATAACTCTATGCTTTTCTGTTAATAAATTAAAATTAAAAATAGTATTACAGTGCCTATTTTAGTTGTTTTAAGTTTTTAATTCCTAAAGGTATACAAATGTATTTATCAATAATATGTTTTTAAGTATTTAAATTATATATTACATAATCATAAAAAAGGTATATTAGGTACAATAAAATTAAAATAAGCTAAAACTATAATAAATCTAAAAATGGATTCTGTGGCGTGCTACCAAAGATGCTGGCAGCATTTCCCCGCTGGATCGCAAGACTGATGCGTTGAGCGAGGAAACTGCCAGCTCTTCGGTCTCCTGTGGTATCTCTGAGTCTCTTTGATAGATCTTTGAAGAGACTCAGAGCGCCAGGGCCCCACGGACCAAGGGTCTCGACGCCGAAAGGTACAAAATCATATTCGGCTCCGAGACCACTGTATTTCCTGCTTTGGCAGTTCCTGCCATTTCTGCTGCTGCTGCTGCCCTTATTGATGTATTTATTATTTTTAAATGATTTTGATATAAAATATAATCACAATAATTTAAAATGTATATTTTATTTATAAAATCGATACAATTCAAAACGATTTTTATAGTCTATAGTCATTCATAATGAATGGCACATCACTAAGTGGGCGGTACCCGTCCATAAAGTACGTTAATCTCTGTAGTACATTGTACCGAAAATTATTGTAAAATTTCACGTGCGTGATCTGTCAAAAGTTAAATAAACTATTATATATACCTTTGCTTATTACCTTAGGTAGTTCCATAGAATATATTGTTGTACGTCCGTGCATGTGAGTAAAGGGGCTCCTAGACGGGCCATATTTTCACTGCAATTTGTGGCCGGCAACGGCGGCAACTATTGGTGTCCCTGTCTTACTCACATGTTAAACAAAAGAAAAAAAAAGTTTTGTGACTTTGACAGATGGCTGACTTGACTTGACATTGACAAGACAAACAGTTGCAAAGAAGGGGCTGGTCTGGTGTGGGAGGCGACTTTGTGAAGTTCTTGAAAAATCGGATTAGATTCAGCAAATCAATATACAAAGATGTGGGATAATATAATAGAATACTTAAAAGATCCTCTTTTAGTCGTTAAAGTCCAGAACTTTTTTGGTGTCATCTACAAAAGTAGTATAAGAAATAATGTAGGAGGCGCAGACGGTGAAGTCATTCATTCAGAGAGACTTGAGCGTGAGATGGAGGATAGTGAAATTCGACAGCACAAGCGAGCTCCTAGTAACATCTCCAGCAGTTCGTATGACACAGACACGTCGGCGGAAAGCGCCGTGGAGGAGACCGAATGCCATATAAACAATAAGTTTTGGTACTGGCTGTTCGTCCTGGGAACTGCCCTCGGAGATGAGATTTTCTACGCCACCTTTATTCCTTTTTGGTTTTGGAATATCGATGGAGCCGTTGGCCGGAGGGTCATACTTGTCTGGACTGTATGCATGTACCTAGGGTAAGGTAATACAACTATATTTTTATTATCAGAAAAAAAAGTTAGTATTTAGAAGTTAAGTATTTTAAATCATATAATGAGGTAGTGAATCATGCCTGTAAGTGAATTGTGGATTAAAGGTTCTGGTTATCTACATACTCATATGTAAATATTGGTATGAGTCATCAAATGAAATCTTATCACATGTTAGTGACCATGAAATCAGTAGACTGCCTTAGTAGAGTTACCAAGAAGGCAGTTGAAGTTATAAATTATTTATAACACTGATTTAATGATGAACTAAAGTTTGAACCAAGTTTTGATTATTTGTCATTTAATAACCAAGTTAAAAAAAATTGAAACCCGTACATTGTCATTTCAAAGTTCACTTTGATTTAACCCTTAATTGGGCATAAGGAGTATATTTCCCACTCATATTTTGCGATGCTGTTATCGCTCTGAAGGTAGCTATATCCCTCTTAGTGTCAAATATAAAAACTGTATTGATTTGTCTGTGCCCAAAATAAAATCGGGAAACGAAACGCAAACATGTCATGTTTGACACATGTCAAAGTCAGAAACGTCAGTTGGTGTCAACAAAATAAAGCTGAATACGTACGGAATATTTTAAAAAAAATCACCATGTCGCGAAAAAATACGGTAAGTTTTATTGAATAGTTGTATTCGATAGATTTTGAGTTGTATTACATACACGTAATTATATTTTAGTGATTACGGTAGTATTTCAGTGATTTTCGGACCTTTAAAAGTTGTGGGAAATATTGTACTTGTGACCGCATAAGGATGGTAGTTTTCACCGTGTGGGAAATATAATACTTCAGACCTTTAATAAATCACATTTATCCATACATGTTGTTATTTTATTCTTGCAGATCAAAAAATCTCTCGACTTCTCTAGAAGCGATCATATGGATATAGCTCTCAGTATGCTCATGAGCTCCTCAGAGAGCGAGCAGTCAGATAACAGCTTTATGCTGGACAATAATGTTTGGATCAACGCGAAATAAGATCAAATTAAAAATGCGGATATACCGAAGATAACATTTTATTTTGTGAGTATATTTTTTTAAAATTTTCAATATATTACAGTATGATTCCTTTTTTGTTTACACTCAAATCTTATTTCAGGTGAGCCGTCCATCGATTTGTGTCAATAAGAAGCAGTACAAGACAAAGCGTCCAAGAAAATGCCAGTGTTTCTAACTAAGTGTTTAGTATTACTAACTTGTTTATAATAAAAATCATGATATTTATTCAATCATGTCAAGTAACACTAACTGCATTTATAGCAATTAAAATATAATATGCCTGAGCATAATGATATTTTTTAGCTGTAAGGGTATTCCCCCTAAGCCTGTCTGAGAGTCACTACTGGCGAGTCCTGATTGATCCCAGCCAAGGCATATCAGAAGCTCCACTTCCTTTGGAGCCCTATGATGAAAAATCCCTACAGTCAAGACCTGATGAAGCATTACAAGGAACCTACAGAGAGCCTGCGTATAATATGGATCCTTTAGGCAAAATGTTGAGGAAAAACTGGCCTCAACAGCAGTATATGCCAGGTCACTTTATATGGTGCTCCATGTTTTAAAAGTTCCACTTAAAATGCCTGACCTAAAGGCAGTGTAAATTCACATAAATGTAAATAAAATAATTATTTAAAAAATCTAGTAGATGGAAACCAGAGACTTATAATGGCCTGAAGGCGTATAATTCCCACGTTAATTTTTTATATAAAAATAAAAAAAAATATAAAAACTAAGTATGGTGTTTTTATCTTCTACCTGCATAAAAAAATATACATATCTTTGTAATATCCTAAATTCAATACTTTCGCCATGCCCAATTAAGGGTAAGAAAAAAAAAGATTGCAAACCATTGCATCCAACGGACAACNCACACACACACACACACACACACACAGTTGCACACACACCTACTGTTTTGGTTTAACCAACCCTCCCCCCCTGTTTTGTCACTTTACCTATTTAAGTTTATTCTCTTCTTTTTTTTTGAAATTACCCAGTGTGTTTAAATTCTAAATTTTAAGTTTTAAGCGAAATCATGTAAGAGTTTTGTACCGAATCCGGTTGCCACGTACAGGCTTTGCCTAGTGTGGGACAACGGCAATGCAATTTTGTAATGCGATACTTTTTCAATAAACTATTTTTTTTTAATGCGATGTCACTATGACGTTTACTGTGAAAAGGTTCCATGGTGGCCAATGAATTAAACTCCTTCACCGTACAGGTGCCACGCCACGGCGAAACAACTGCAGGCCGTCATAAAAGAGACAAATGGCTCATGATGGGATTTTTCCCAGTTTTCCGCAGGACCGCAGAATAACCCAGCACCCTAGGGGCCCCGCGCGCACAAACGAAATTGAAAGCTGGCCGTCTGAAATGACACATAGGCGACTTTTTATCCTGATATTCCGGCGGAAAGAGATAAAATCTTAAAATGTCAACTACTAGGACAAACGCTTCATTTTTATTGTCGCTCCGCTGAGCTCATTTCTATTCACTATAGCTAAACTAAGCAAAAATAGGTACATAGATGAAGCGTTACTATTGGTTTCATGAAAATATTATACCTTGCATCACATTCTCCATTGGCGTAGCATGGGTATCGGCCGCCCGGGGCGAAGAAAGATTTGCCGCCTTCTTGTTTGTTCTTAAAAACTAAGATGTCATTTATTGTAGAAAGGGAATTCCCGATTTCGTCACAGTATAAGTAATGGAAAATTGCGTGCTCATTCAAATCGGTCCAAATCGTAGGTGCGACAAAACTGTGAAATTTATTATTATGTATAATAGCTGTTGCCCGCGGCTTCGCCCCCGTTGATTTTTTCTATATTCCTTCCATAAAAACCTTCTCCTGACAATAACGAACAAACAAAAAAAGAATTAGCGAAATCGGTCCAGCCGTTCCCGAGTTTTGCACTTAGCAACACATTTTACGATTCTTTTTATTTATGTATAATATAATATAATAATAATATAATAATAATAATATAATATATAAATATAATATATAATATAATATATAATTTAATATATATATAATATAATAATATTTATGTTAATATAATATTATTGCGTGAACTATTTACCGGCACGGATAATACGCGACCCGATATTTCGTGTACACGCCCATACAAACTGGTGTACACAAATAGCATGTCGGCATTTCCATGTCGGTATTGTACGTCCGGTAAATAGTGTCACCAATATTATTCAGTATTTTTTATAATGGAAGTTTGCCGCCTCCACAAAATTGCCGCCCGGGGTCCTCTAAACAGCACCCCTTTCCCAGATGACGTGTCCTGTTACGAGAAGGCGTGGGAGTTCTCCGAGCACGCGAGCAGTCGCGCGCAGCGTCACTGGGGCAACTTCCTGTTCGACCGCAAGCAGTATGCGGAGTGCATCCCGCACTTCGAACGCTCTTTGGAGATCAACAGCATACAGGAGACCATCTGGCTGAGACTTGGGTGAGGACCTTTTTGATTATGTTTTAATAGCTTAATACAGATGATTACTTCCAGTCGCGGTCCTTACATAGAAGCCCAAAAGCCGGGCTTGCCTTATCAAAGTCAAAGTCAAAATATCTTTATTCAATTTAGGCCATAACAAGCACTTATGAATGTCAAAAAAAAATCTACCACCGGTTCGGAAAAACTACCGTTGAGAAGAATCCGGCAAGAAACTCAACGAGATATATAAACATATAACTATAACGAGATATATAGATATATAAACTAAACAGAACAACGTCCAAACGAGAAAAAAAGTTCTAATAAAATCACTTTAATAATTTGCGCTTTAATTTTACGTAAAATACTAAGAATTGCATAAGTAATCCGCGCGGCTAGTGCGCTGATTGCGACGGGGCCGGCGGCGGCGCGGCGAGTCTACGCGGCGTAGTGGCGTAATTGTAAATAGCATACATCTCGCTCGCTCTCGTGGGCCTTTTACGGGGCTTCCACGCTCTCTTCATACTTAAGAAAACGTTAGTTTTGCAATATCTATGTATGCTGCATGTATAGCACTTTCTTTGCAATTTTGAATCTGGCTTACGGTGTGAAGTTTGTTGGCGTTTGGTTTGGAACGCGAGTGCGCGGGCGAGATGAATAACTTCTAACTAACTTCATGATTTGTTGTTTATTTCGAACCGTGGGCCGTAGCTTAGCGTTGTGATTTGATGCAATCATTTCAAAAAATAAATAAGTGCTTAGGTATTTCTGGTTTAAGTGTGGCAAAGTGCAGTCACCTGCTGGAAGAGCTGTGAGCACAGGCTTGCATTGCACTGTTGTGTTTCGGCGTGGAGAGTAAGACAGCCGGTGAAATTACTGGCACTTGAGGTATCCCATCTTAGGCCTCTAGGTTGGCAACGCATCTGCAATACCCCTGGCGTTGCAGATGTTTATGGGCGGTGGTGATCTCTTACCATTGCTCTTTTGCCATCCAGTCGAATAAAAAAATTATAAAAAAACAAACCAAACTCCTAAGTATGTACCAAAGTTAATGTGCTCTTGACTTTACCTACAATTGATATTTTTCCAATTGTCCATATCAAGTTGCCCCCTCATGGGCCACCGGCTGGCGGCTGGCGACGTTTGTCAAGCTCCCGATATGATTCCAGGTACGCAGCCCTCGAGACGGGGCAGTGGGAGACGTCGGGGCGCGCGTACCGGCGCTACACGTACCTGCAGCCCAACACGTTCGAGGCGTGGAACAACCTGGCCAAAGTGTACGTGCAGCAGGCCGACAAGCCGCGCGCACACCGCGCCCTCATGGAGGCGCTGCGGTACAATTACGACAACTGGAAGGTTGGTCGAGGGTGTCTCTCCTTTTCGCACAATTATTGTTTGCCAATGAGGGCTATCGCGTATGAATTCGCCACTAGAGGCGCTAGTGTAGCGTGAGGTCTCCGAAATGTCAAATCTCATAGTTTTTGGTTGAGCTACGCGGGTTTATTTATAATTAGAATAATTTTGTGAATATTTTGCAATATCTGAAATTAATTATGGCAAATATGCGTTCCGGGGCAATGAATGTCGGTGTTTCGAGACAGTTTTGTCTTTCGGAAACCTTTGTCCTCCCTTTTTTCCGAACAAAACGGGGACTATGCAACACTGTGGCATGCTCGATATTTTTATGGTACGGTTTAAGGTGTATTAAATATGATTTTAATCTAAACTTTGTTTTCACGGCCGTAATAACAGACTTTGAAAGCCAAACTTCAACCTCACGCAACAGTGCGCCATCTAGTGAGACAAAAAACGATAGCCCTCATTGCTCCGAAACCAAAATTTTTCCCAACGTCTTTCTTATGCTTTTATAGGACACAGTAGGTTAGGTTAGGTTTGTTTTATGAAAGTTCCGGAAAAAAACATGGTTTCATAGAAAATCTTGTGTTTGGCAAAACAATTTGGCAAATGAAACAGTCGGGAAAAGACCTCGGTGGAGCTTGCAGCTACGCAGCCCTAGAGACAGCAGTGGGAGACTTTAGTCCGCGCGTACCGACGCTACACGTGCCATCAGCCAAATATCGTCACTACTTTGAAAAAATCTCGTATCTAAAATCAATATGTCAACAAAATTGAACCTTGATGTAATGTTTATAAAGTTCACTCAGAAAAATATCTATTTTGAGCTACGAGTTTTTTTTAAAGTAGTGACGATATGTGGTCTACCACCCTAAAGATCGTTTGTATGTCATAAAACAATAATGCCAATGGACGTGTCTGTCTAATAGTTACATATTTGCTGTTACTTATTTTTCAAAAGTGTTTTTGAATAAAAAGACACGTCAAAATCGCTTAACTTTTTTTAATGCTAAAAAAATTAAGTGTAGAATAAGACAGAGACTTTGATTGAATGGTTTTGTCGTTAGCTGTGGGAGAACGTGATAATAGTGTCGATGGACACGGGCCACTTCGAGGACGCCATCCGCGGCGCGCACCGCCTGCTCGACATCAGGCACCAGTTCCGGGACGCCGCCGTGCTGGCGCTGCTGGTGCGCGCTGTGCTCCACGATAAGGAGGACGCCGATGGAAACACCAGCGCCAGGTGACACTACCTTAAAGGACCGACCACGCTGCTGCTTCAAAACCGGCCAAGAGCGTGTCGGACACGCCCCAAATACGGTTCTGTAGCCATTACGAAAAAATTAAGTAGTGAACTAAAAGAATTTCCTTGCTCACCCGCGACCTTACGATACGGTGATACGGTGGTGATGGATGGGTTTGTGTGATTTGTGTGTGCTCTTACAGTGTGGAGGTGGAGGAACTGCAGGAACACGCATATAAATAAATAAATAAATATCATGGGACATTTGACACCAATTGACCTAGTCCCAAACTAAGCAAAGCTTGATATTTTGCATAAGCTTAGCTATCGTAAGGTCGCGGGTGAGCAAGGATTTTTTTTTAGTTCATTGATATGGACCTCCGCAAAGTAACTCCTGATTAAATAAATTAAGTAGTATTTTTCTAAGGATTACGTATTTTATACGGAATCTTCCAAGTTTAGGTATATTTTATACTTGGCTGCTATTTTACTCTAAACTACTGATATTCTCAAGCAAACTTAGCGTTATAGTTGAAAGTTTGATATACGTACTACTATCCTGATTTTTTTCAAATTTATCGCTATCGGGTCGCTCGATTTTAATTAAAAATTGCACTTTAAAGTTGAATATTTCGCAAACAAATCACTGAATCGAAAAATCGTGTTAGCAAACCCCTAATTTTTTAAAAGACCTATCTAACGATACCCCACACTATAGGGTTGGATGAGAAAAAAAAATCACCCCCACTTTACATCTATGGAAGGTACACTAAAAATTTTTTTATTTTAATTTTTTATTGTACCATTTTGTCGGCGTAGTTTACATATATATCCATGCAAAATTACAGCTTTCTAGCATTGATAGTCCCTGAGCAAAGCCGCGGACGGAGAGACAGACAGACATGGCGAAACTAAAAGGGTTCCGTTTTTGCCATTTTGGCTCCAGAACCCTAAAAACGGTGACTTTACGGAATCGCAGTGACGTGCCGTAAGTGTCACGATTTTATTGCATGCTCGCCACACCGTCAGGCAGGACTTTACCGCATACATATAAAAGTTGTGGCGTTACTTAACGTGACGGTATTTTGAGCAGCGGTGTGGAGGGCATGCGACAATATCGTCCCAGTGGCGATTCCGTGCCGTCTCCGTATTTTGAGCAGCGGTGTAACCGCTCCTTAAGGTTGCGTTTCAACCAGAGATGTGCGGGGATGTCATGTAAGGAATGTTTCCATGAACCAGTAGGAACGCTTCATTTACCTCGCACACGGTGCGCATACGGTGCGTCACTGCGATTCCGTGCCGTCACCGTTTTTTAAGCGGTTTGGTCGCACCTTTAGGCTGTGTGTTGTCTGTCTGTCAGTCAATCACGTTACTCTTTTATAGTTGTAATTGTTATTGATTACAGTAATGTACAGTCAAGTCAACCGATTTGATTGCTGAGCCACCATGGAATCATATTATAATAAATAATTATATTTGTCTATATTGACTCTAAAACAATATATAGCATGATGTAAAGTGTTATTACGACACGGTTCTGTGGCGGCCTAGGATCAAAGTAAATTTGTAAAATCAAATATTATAAAATAATAAATATATTATAAAAAAAAGAAATACAAGAAATACCAATGACTCCACACTAGACAAGTTGTACTTGTTGTTGCTGTAGTTGACTGTACTGTCCTTTTAGATTACAGAAACGAGTGCTAGAGCTGTTTGGCCGGATTACGTCAGTGCACCAGAACGTGCCCGAGATCTGGCAGCTGTACTCGGACCTCAGTCCCTCGTACCTGCTGAAAGCGCAGCGGCTGTTGAAGGCGTATCGCGGGTACACACAGGTACCACTCATTGCTTAATGGTTTAGAAGTGATAACTTCAGGATACTATCTTTTAGCTGAAATATTATTCCCTCTAGTTATTGTTCAGGGCCTGCCTGCCTGGCCTGGATTTTTGTATCAGTATTATAGAATTGGGAATTGGTAAAGGGTTAACATATAAATCGTTCTGAGATTAACCTTGTAAAGATTATATCTATCTATCTTGTGCCCTGCAGGACGTATATAGGCCAAGATAATGATAATGATCAAATATACTTTTCAGAGCGGAAACTGGCCGAACAGTCCAGAAACCTGTCAAAAAGTCATCGACCTGGCTCAGAATCTTCTAGAATACAGTCTCCAAGCGCGGCAGGAGGCTGAAGACAAAGACAAAGCGCAGGCGGACCAGCAGCTGTCCTCCGCACGCCTCACGGGACAGGCCGTACTGCGGGCCGCCGAGAAACAGGCCTGGCCGGAGAATAAGGACGCCTTGGAGCGGCTGACAGAAATGTTTAATAAAGTTACTGAATATATGAAATCTGTTATGTGAAAATGTGTTGTTTTATTTATTTGTAAGAAAAATGGCATATGTGTGTTTGTGGATTGAGCCGAAGCTGAGCGCACCCTTAAATAAAGCGTTTACCACACGTTGTACTGTCAAAATGTGGTAAATATAGTGTGGCAGTCGTTTTACTTACGTTCAGAAATCGTTATTGAAAGAAATTTTATTTACAAAATCAGCTGTTAAAGCATCATCTCAAATAGTGTCAGTGACGTAAAGAGCGTTTAGATACTGCACCAAAATAATGTGTTCAGTAAAAATTGCTTGTATTTTACACAATGAATTGTAAATATAAAAAAAAAAAAATTTTAAGTGATTTATTGAAGTGATAAAAAACACATGTCCTTGTATCTCTCTTGCTATATTTTTCGGATTACGTGTCATTACGGTTACTGATGTGACAGACGGTTGTTGAACTAAACGCTAATTAGTCAGCATTGAATTAGAATGGGAGGATTTCTTTCTCACATTAGAAAATCACTTTGAATGTTTATTTATCATGTCCATCTAGGAATCAGTGCGTAACGATGGCGACAGCTAACGACGAAGAGATTCTAGAGGGTTTCCTTTGCCCTATTTGCAAGGCGGACTTGAAAACCGCGTCGCAACTTACGAACCACTTCGAGAGTTTGCATTCAGAGGAACAGGATATTTTGAGCTCCCTGAAAGAGATATTTGGGAAAGCGAAGAAGATTATACTTAATAATGACGACGCTGATATTCAGGCTACGTTTGACCGAGCGTTAAAGTTTAGTTACCAGGACTATTATGTATCAAATGAAGTGCAATCAGTTGGTGTGTCGCGGAGTTCTACGGAGTATTTGAAAGGCGTGCGGTCGGCGAGGCTGGAGCGGTACGCGACAGAGACCAACAAGCTGCTGATTAGACTGGACAAGCTGGTCTGCGACATGCCTACCGAACCTAACCAGAGGAGGCAACATGAACAGGAGGTAACTTTTTGAAACTAAATGCATTAACTTACTTTGCTACTCTGAAAAATCGGTCAAGTCATGCAAAGTAGCTGTGATATGATGTTGGATATCTTTTCATACAGTTAATTTACTTCACCCCCTGTGTACTCAACAAATGAAAATAATGAATGCACCAAATAACTTTTTAGTCTATAATTTTTTTAAAAAGTGATAAATCTTTTTTGGTAAAACCGTGTTAAGCCAGGGTCTCAACTTTTCAGCTATTTAATTTAGTATCTTAAGCTACCTCCCCGTTTTCTAATTACCTACTAATACTTTGTTTTTTTATCCAGTTGGAAAGAAGGTAAGCAATCTTGTGTCTTTTTATTGAAATTTTCAATAAAAAAAATTGACAAGATTGTTTACCATTTTTCTAATGCTAGAAAAAACGAAGTATAATTAATGCCTCATAATTTTGTCTGCACATTCTACTACCTGAGAGCATCTGTTCAATATAACAGTTAACTATGTAAATATTTTAATTGCTGCAAATAACAGACGGCCAACAGGTTAAATAATACTTGCACTTTTTGGATAATTTTGCACTTTGTTTTAGCTAATTTTAAGCATTTCTATTTCTATGCAGGTTCTTTGCCTTTGAGTTCATCCCTTCCACTAACCTGTTTTCTGACAAAACCATCAAAGGGGCTTTTCACACTGCACCTGTCAACAATCCTGTGTGCGTTACTTAACTTCAACTGTTTATTTGTCACTGTGTACAGTCAAGGGCAAAGATATCGACACGGCCAAAGTTACAAAAATATGTATATGCGACTCTATGCACTTAACATTAAGGCCGTGTATACATATTTTTGCAACCTTGGCCGTGTCAATATCTTTGTCCTTGACTGTACAGTCTAACAAATTGAATTATGACCGTGGAAACTTTGTGCTACAAATGTCATGTTGACATCTCAGACTTTTGTCATGGAAATCATAGTGAAATTGAATATTAGGATTACACACGGCTCATCCACCATTACCTCTCATATTTCGTTTTCTAGATTTTTTTTACCTACAACGGCAAAACCTACTGACACTGGCGAATTGTCCTTCAGTGGAGAGAGCCATATTTTATTAATAATAATAATAATAATTGAATATTAAAAGGTTCCATTCTAGATTAATGATTCAATTTGTTCCACCATACAAGAATAGACATGATTTTGTATGTAGAGACCTGTCTCTGGGCAAAGCAGCATTTAAAGTGTTTTTCTGTGGCTTCCCTTGAAGCTCATAGTCACATTTGATGTACTTAACTTAAGCTACTGTGTAACCTACCTACAATCTGAAATGCAATAAAATTTGAATTTGAATTTAGTGGACAGTTTTGTTGCTCCATGCACCAGTGCAGGATGCGGCGACAGCGTGATAACCTCCCAACTATTTATAACACATTCCGTTATTTCAGGTGGTCCCATGGCTGGATGGGTCCTCGGTGAAGCTGTGCCCCAACTGTGCAAAGACCTTCAACCTGACGCGACGGAAGCACCACTGCCGGCTCTGTGGCTCCATACTATGCCATGACTGCTCCATGTTCTTAGATGTCAATGTAGCTAGTAAGTTACTATGCCCTTGTTTTAAACAAAAAAAATAGATTCTCAATTTGGTAGCATTTTTTAAAGTTGCCCAAGAACTCTTGTCATTTATGAAGTGCTTTGGAAAATTCTTTCTTTACTTGGAAGGGGAACTACGCACTACCCATTTGGTTTTGTAGATGACTCTCCTTATGGAGTAGAGTTTTACTCATGTCAACCAGAGATCCCTAAATTCCCATTTAAATGTGAAGAAAAGAACACACCTTTTTGTTAAATTCGTTTAGGATTCTGTGCCCAAATGTTCCACATAAAGCCCAATAGCACATTTTTTTATGAACAAGAGTTATGAGTGAAATGTGTTGTAGGGATAGTAAACCATAATAACAGACACTGATGTACATTTTCTAGATATTTGTTCACTTGCACATTATTAACTTGTACACTTTTCAAAATTCACTTCTACACTTTTTACCTGTTCACTATTCATGTTTACACTATATTTTGTATTGTATACATATTGCTAGTACTCTGTTCACTAATTATCTTTCCACTTGTTCACTTGTTAGTGTACTCGTGAATCACTATTCAGATGTACACTATTTGCATGTAATCTATTCACTTGTACACTATTCCCTTGTACACTATTTACTTTTCACCTGTTCATTATTTATTCATCTATTCATTGTTATATCATGTTACATAATTATAAGGTGTATTCCCTAGTACAGTTGAGTTCATAAACTTGTGAGCAAAAATTTGATCAAAAATATCTGAACATGCTTCTACGCTGTTAACAATAGAGACGTGTTCAGACATTTTTGATAAAAATTATGCTTCATTAATTTGCTTTTATTTTTTATCAAAGTTTATGAACTCGACTGTACATTATTTATTAGTACACTGAACTGTAAATTACTTATCCTAACCCTCAGTCCTTCTTCCAGAATCAATAATAGACCCGTCCGCCCCCCAGCCACCGACCCCCGAGCAGGAGGTGACAGATAAGACCGGTCTGCGTCTGTGCGAGCACTGTTACAACCTGGTAGAACTAAGGAAGCAGGTTCAAGACAGCCGGAACGCCAAGACAGAGCTCGTCGCGACTTACGAGCAGATGAGGGAGCTCATGGACCAGGCTAAACCTGCCGTGGCCATGTATGAAAAGGTACTTACTGATTAATAATGGTGACTGCTTCATCTGAGTTTATTGCATACTTTCTGAATCTTACTTTGGGTTCCACTTATTCTCTTTTTGCTATTTAATGTGTGTTAGTTATTTGATCTGTTGTTTTATTAATGTTTTTGGTTTTTTGTCTATGTTGGTCGCATTATACGTTTGTGGTAAGAGGTGTGTGTTTGGGTCTATATTGGAATCCATATTGACATATTTTGCAGGTGGTAGGACCTTGTGCAAGGTCCGCCCGGATTGCTACCACCATCTTGCTCGCTAATCCTGCCGTGAAGCAGCAGTGCTTGCACTGTTGTGTTTCGGCGTGGAGAGTAAGACAGCCGGTGAAATTACTGGCACTTGAGGTATCCCATCTTAGGCCTCTAGGTTGGCAACGCATTTGCAAGATGTTTATGGGCGGTGGTGATCTCTTACCATCATTAGACCCACTTGCTCGTTTGCCATCCAGTCGAATAAAAAAAAATGTGTTGCGAGGAATGTGTGTTTTCAGTAACTAATAGACATCCTCGCCTCGCTCCGCTCAGCAGTTTCCACTAGAGCTGTGCTGTGCGAAGATAGGTAAATGAAGCGTTTCTATTGGTTCATGGCACTGTTATTTATAATGCAACGTCAATAAAGAAAAGACCATGATGTACCATCAGCCAAATATATGGTCTACCACCCTAAAGTTGATAATCGTTGCACGTCATAAAACAATAATGCCAATAGTTGTGTCTGTCAACTTGAAAGTTCGACTTTAGCGACATATTCATTTGATAGGAACTTGTTTAAAAATTGATAGACCACTTATTTGGCTGATGGTACCTAATTTCAATTCCCACGGGAATTTCGTAAAATTACGGAATATCAATTTAATTGCTGTATCTAACGATGTAATGATTTACGCGTGCGAAACCGCAGGTAAACGCCAGTGTTAATTATAAAAGTTTAAACCAGCACCATTACGTTCCCCAGATGTGCCAGAGCTTGTTTGACGGCGAGACCACATACAACCTGTCGGACGTGAACGCGCTGCGCGGGCGCATCGGCAAGCTGGCCGAGGGCGTGGACGCTCTCAGCCAGCGCCTCGCCGCCGCGCCCGCCCCGCCCCCGCCCGCCCGCCCCCGCCCGCCCCGCCACACACGCGGCAGGCCAAGCTGCAAGCCGCCATCAGACAAGCCGCCTCACACTTTATTAAGGTCAGCCTATGATCATTAAAAAAAAGCAAAATAAGAAAGAGAAAAAAATAAATAAAAGCAAAGAGCACCGGGACCTGGACGATATTCTTGCCCTTTTACACAAAATTGATTTTTCACTTCTCATGCTCGTAAAGTTCGTGTTTATGCTGGATCTAGGCGACATAAAATGAATTTTTATGCTCTAGTGCATAAAGTAAAATCTTCGTCTAAGACCAAGGCAATCTGGCCACAGCATACAGCAAACAGCCACAAACATAAAAGTTTCTATATATTTTTTAATAATTTTTAATCTCTATAAAACTAAAAAAAAAAAATTAAATAAATCAAAATTAATCAAGGAAAGTAATATATTTATAATTATTTAGCAATGCATGAAAAATAAAAGGTACCTAGTAAGTGAACAATTATTTACACAGTTGCTATTTCAAAAAACTCGAGCATTAAACCAATTTTCCCCTCCACGTGTCTATCCACCCTCGCCGTACCGGCTCGGGTGGCTATATGAACGCCTCGGGTAAAATGACTCCTTCTCTTGTTGTACAATCTACTATTGATTATCCAAGGGTGGATTCAGCTTTTTGGCCTCTGGGTCACATGGTCAAATTCTATAGCCAAGGGGGTCACATGGTCTAATTCTATGTATAGCCAGGGAGGGTCACATGTAAATATTTTAGTCATAACTAAATCAATTCTCTTTTGTAGCAGGAATACAAAAATATTATGAGTTTAGAAAAATATCTAGTTGTTTTAGACCCAGCTTGGGGGTCTAGATTCGCCCATCTCATCATCTGAGCTAAATCTCATTTACTTATTTGTCAAATAGGCTTTACCTTAAGGCTACGTTTCCACCAGAGATGTACGAGAATTCGTTGCGAGGAATGTCTCTGTCACGGATATTTACCTGTCCTCGCCGAGCGCAGCTTTAGTGGACACAGTTCACTGTTCAGTGGAGTAGGAGGTGTAAGAGCAGGTTAATGAAGCGATTCCATTGTGTCATAAGCAACAAATTCCAAGCACATCTCTGGTTAAAACATAACCTTGAGGCCGCTTGTCGACGTCCGTTGTTCTCACTGGGTAACGGACCGTTTTTTTTTGCCAGACTTGTGGTGTTCATGCACCGGACACTTATCCGGCGATGAAGCCATACAACACTGCAAAAAACGATTCGTTGTCCGGTGAACACAACGGCCGTCTACAAGTGGCATAATCCGTCGTCATTCCAGGAGGAGCTCCTGTCTCTCCGCAAGCTACCAACAGAAAGTCAGATCGAAGAAGTCCGCCGGCAACGATACGCGCGCGCCGAGCGGCAGATCCAGCGCGAGAGAGAACGCGCGCACGCGCAGGGGTCCGGGTCCGGGGGGCCAGCCCACCCCGCGCACGGGGCCGGGGGCGGGGGCGCCGCCCACCCCGCGCCGCGACACACCCTCCACCACGACGACAACAACCCGCTGCTGGAGCAGATGAATATCATTAGGGACTATATCAAGGAGGCACGGAAGGAGTTGAAGTTTGAGGAGGTGAGTCTTTTTTTTTTGTCAAGCCGATGAGTCTTTGACTTGTATAATTATTAATCTTTTCTTTTTTTTATACCACTAGCGAATCATGTAAACATGGAATAACAGGAAATTAAAAATATTAGCATTGGCAAAAAAATATCTGTTACGAATTCGTAAAAATTCAAACGAAATGAAAAGCGACATGGATTTTAATACTCAAACATTGGTGCAAATTATTCAGAATAAACTGAGCCATTGTCAAAATCTGAGTTAGAAATTATTCAACACTACCACTTTCATCATCCCGGGCATTCATAAGAAATGATTGAAAGTCCTCTTCTGTTATTTTGTCCTATTATAGATTACGCATTTTCAATGTTGATCATGATCAGGCATTCATGCGAATATGAATGACAATTTTAATTAACGTTGCTGCTTGCCGGACAAATTTTTAGGGTTACAGTTGAGTTCATAAACATGAGCAAAAATTTAATCAAAAATATCTGAACACGCTTCTACGCCGTTAACCACCCGTTAACAATAGAGTCGAGATATTTTTGAACAAATTTTTGCTCACAAGTTTATAAACTCGACTGTACCAGAATCCTAAACATTGCTTGTGCCACTCTTGGCTGGCCAGGCTCTAGTGGATAGAAATATTACGTTATGTTGCGGACTAAATAATACGTAAGACTGATCGGTCCCAGACAAAATGTAGCATTTTGTAATTACGAGTAGTTAATGAATGTTATTCTTATTTCCAGGTAGCCATGTTAGAAGCGAATCTGAAGGAACTGAAGAAAGAATATCAATTACAAATGCTCTCTGACAAATCCTAGTCTTTCTGCAGCAAGCTGCTAGATAATTATAGCACCGTTTAGATTATACATATATTTAATTACGTTATCACATACTTTATACGTTGTTAATATTTAATTTTGTACCTATTACGTATCACTTAGGTAAGTTGAAAAATAAATCTAATATTATCAAAGACTAATGTTTCTTTTAACATGATTGGTACATATAAACTAAATAACAAAAAATTATTACACTAATAAGTAGTAATCTAAAAAGGCGTCCACTCCTGATTCCCAACCGGCCTACCCTGAACAAGAACAAGTGTAAATAAAAGCTTCGAAATAAATAAAGTTTTTCAATTCCTACTTTGTAACTTGGTCAACTTATCGAGTTGCTTCAGCAACTGCGGTCTCGTGCAGAGCGCCTTCTTGATGGCTTCATCGAGCATCTTCCGCTGGTAAAAAGGAGGTATAGGGGTGTCTTCGAGGTGGAAGGTGTGGACTCTGCCCGCACTGTCTCCTATGAACACGTTGTCGCCGTTTGAAGAGAACTTTATATATGTCAGGATCACCGGCCCTGGGAAAGTGTACTCCGCGCACGGAATGTGCGTCTTGCGACGGAGGTCCCAGATGGACAGCATGTTGCCGCTCACGGAGAGTAAGATGGTCGCGTTTATAGGACAGAAGGCCACGTCGTACACCGCGGCCGGGCAGCTCAGGGTCATTATGACGTCGTCCATTCCTTCCATCCACAGACGGATGGCGCCGTCCGCGCCGCAGGAAACCATCAAGGTGTTCATGAAAGGGGAGAAGTCGAGAGCGTAGACCGGACCGGCGTGGGCGCGGAACACGTCCACGTGCTGGTTCAGGTAGTGCTTACTGCAGCGGTGCACGCAGCCCTCCGCCGTGCCCGCCAGGTACACGTGCGCTACCGTCGGGTGCCAGCGCAGACACAGCGCCGCCGGGTACCGCGTGATGGGCACGTCGTTTTTCACACACGTTTTCGTCGTCTGCAACCCCTTCAACTTCCCCTCCACAGTGGACAACCGCATCATCGGCGTCCCGATGAAATCGTGCGTTTTCGTGCTGGTGAACCTCGTGATCCGTCCGTCCTGGCACGCCGTCATCACGTACTCGCTGCTGGCGTCGACGGCCTGCCAGCTGATCGACCAGATCGGTTCGAAGCACGGGTTCGTGTCGCGCGAGCTCTTGGCGATGATCCTCTTCGGGTACGACGTGACGTCGAGAATGAGCACGTCCCCGTTGGCGAACCCGCACGCGATCCAGTTGGGGTTCTTGGCGGAGAAGTCGACGGACGTGAGCGGGTCGTCGAACCTGTAGATGCGCTCCGGCTTGCAGGGGTTCTTGGTGCACCAGACGCAGACGAGGCCGACGTGGTTCTCCGCGTAGCCGAACTTGCCGTGCGCGACGGCCAGGATGTTCTCGTTCTTGGGGTTGAAGCTGATGCTGACGATGGGGCGGCCCGCGGTGTCCTCGCACTCCAGCGTCCACAGCGGCTTCATAGTGTACACGTACACGAGGTCCAGCGCCAGTGGGTCCATGCGGACGAGCCCGCGGAACTTCTTCTGCGCGTCGGAGTAGCTTTTCGCGGCCAGGACCCGCTCCGTCAGCATCACGGCGTCGCAGAACTCGGGAGTCGGCCCGATCTCCTCGAACGATTTCCCTCTCTTCTCTTCGACGACCACTTTCTTCTTCTTCCGCAGCAGGTAGGGCGCGGCGGACTGGTAGAGCACCATCTCGTCGGGTTCTTCGACCTTCTTGACGCGCGCGAGCCGCGCGTACGTGTCGTGCATGTCCCACATGGAGGCGAAGGCGGCGGCGTTCTTCTTCTCGGGGCGCACGGCCAGCGTGTGCCGCGACTGGCTCACCACGGGCTCCGTCTGGGTCTCCTCCACGACCATCTTGCGATTCCGCCCCTTCCCGACGGTGATGTACTGATAGAACTCATTATTCTCTTCGACGACGTTCCCCGCATCTGATCCCTTGTCATACGAGTACGAAGGCAGCTCGTATAGAAACTCTGTCTCGGTCTCTTTGAATATGAGGACGACTTTCGGCGGATAAGACATGATGGGGTTTTTTTTCGGTAGATAGAAAGCGGAGGGTGCGCGCTCGAGATCGGTGTCGTCGGGAATGAACCCCTCCTCGGTGTTGAGTGTGTGATCGATATGTATGTCGTCAAGGTTTATGGTGGTCGCGAATACTTTGACGCCGGCGTCCTTGGATTTTGATGCCATTTTGAGGCTCGAGGCGGGCTCGGCGCGGCGCACGCGGCTCTCGAAGGCGGCGTGGGAGAAGGCCTCCGTCATGGTGGCGTAGTCGGGGTCCACCACGTCAGTGGGCGTGAGGTCCACGCCGCCATCGATCACGCGGAACGTGCGCCGCTTGTCCATGAACGAAGCCCCGATCTTGCTCGTTCGGGACGGCGACTCATCCTCTAAACTTTGCTGGGATTGCGCGAAAGTTATGGTGCTCGTCATTTTGCCGCTCTTTTGTATAAGTACCTAGTCTGTAAAATTCTTATTTACAAATTCTCCAAGTGTCGGGGTAAAAAGGGATGTTGTGACATTTTGACAGATGTCGGTATTGTCCATATTTATATTGGATGGACAAAAAGTTTAAAGTAAGGAGTGTGTACCTAAGTGTGACCCGCGGCGCAGCGAGCATATCGCACGGCGCGCTCCGCCGAGCACGCTTCCGCCCGCATGCTTAGCTTCTTCTGTTTTTCCCCGTAATTGTCTCTGAATGCAATTTCTTGTTCAACTCGGTTGAATTTCTCAATTATATGTGTTTAGCTTCAAACTTAAGCTAATGAGCGTTTTACACGTACAATTTAAACAATATTCCACGCGACAAGATTGTAAAAAAGTTCGTGCTAGGTAGGATGCAGTCTTATTTTGGGTAGGTAGGTAGTTCCAGAAAATGTAATCTATAGATAAGAGTGATGTAATATAATATATAATCAATCAATACCTCCATATTTAACAGTTTCTGAAACTGTTCATTAAGCCGGGCTAAGACAAAAAACCTGTTAAATATTTTATTTTTATCTCCCTCACTTATTTGAACTGCCTTATTAAATTATAATGATCAAATTACGTACCTATTTCTAAAAACGCATGAGAGTATAATTAAAATAAGTAGACGACCGCGTCTCAACTTAATTGCGTAGTGCAAATACCGCACGCGATCTCAAAGAAACATACAACAAACATACATACAACTTAAAGAGTATGTTAAATGTGTAATGGCCTCATAAAAACTGAAGCCTGTCCGATTGTTATTTCATTGCGTTACGCGTGTGTTGTTGTGGATAACAAATTACTGATAGAAAAGTTCACGAGTAGAAGTAAAACTGGTATTGACGCTGACGGACTTATTTGGATCTTTCCACAATATACTTACATATAATATGCCGTAACAACTCGATTAGCACTTGGGCGCCTAATTTGTAGGGTTCTGTAACCTAATGCTGACAAACAGAACCCTGGATAGGTAGTAGCGGGCTGTTCTCCGTCGACTTTTTTACTGAGTTTATTATTATAGGCTTATAGCATTACTTGTCACGTCTTAAATTTTGTATCTATGTAAGCTTGTCACTAAAAGCTGACTTCAGTATGTTAAGTTACTTCTAGTTCTAGAAGAAGAAAGACCTAGACTAGACCACGTTTGATGTCCAAATGTCCTTGATAACTTTCAAAATTCAATATTAAAAACGTTTATTCTGCAAGTACTTGGGCCGAAAAGTGCTCTTTTTTCATTTGTTTAAGCTACCAACGATTCTGGAAAGACCATTATTGCCAAGAAGAATGCGCCGCAAGAAGCTTGGCTTTACTTTGTAGTAAGTAGACACTAGTGTAAGTTCTTAGCTTTCAAGCCGAAGCTAAGCTAACGCGGCAAATAAAGCCGCTATCATAGCCCTTATGGTTTCGCCAATGACCGAGTTTATCCACCCCGTGACGCCTCGAAGCGTGACGCCAGCTCGAGCCACCGCATTTGCGCCGCGCGTGCCGAGCCTGCCACCTGCCTGCCGCCTGCCGCCTGGTGCCTGGGCCTGCCGCCTGACATGAAGAGGGTCCTCAGGAACTTGAGACGAAGTAAGTGACTTAAGAGGCCGTATATTGTCTAACGCGCTGACGTTCGCGATCGCATCCACCATCTCTTTCTATACCCTGGTCTTATGCCGTGTGACAGAAAGAAGTGGTGAAAACGATTGTGATTGCAAGTGTGTTAGATAATAAGGCCTACTGTTGTACCGCATCTTGATTGAGTATCAGTCTGTGTACCTACCCACTATGCAAGCAGCAGCGGGTCAAGATAGCAGCTTGTTCGATTCCGCATTTGGGAGTAATATTTGATTAGATTGATGATGTGCAAATACAACAAACTGAGATTTTTTGATAATTTTATAGGTACAGTCGAGTGTAAAAATAGGAACTTGTCTAACGCTTCAAAAATATGTACACCAGGCTGTACAAGTCAAGGCCGTGTAAATCTTGGAGTGATTCGAATAATACATATTTTTGTACATGACTGTACCTACTTCGTTACGTACATCTGGAGGCACGGCCGTGCCTCCACCAAGTCCATCCAAATTGAGCTGAAATATAAGGAAACATTACCCATCAACTGTTTACGTTGATGATACTGCAATGCCGCGTAACCGACAAAAAGTAGCAAATTATTATAAGATTTCATGTCCAGTATAATATAAAAACTAAATACAAGTATTTTAATTTTAACGCTCTACTAAAAACAATGTCATTGTTGGTTACGCCGTATTGCGTAACATCGACGTTTGGGTCTATCATTGTACCTAGACTTTGTTTCGTAATCAATCAATATCATGACATCATCAATTTATTTACTCCCCTAGACTAGCTCTTCTAGAAGTCGCTACACTCTTGACAGAGTCAGAGTGGCCGCGGCCGTTGGATGAGGATCAGAGGGCCTACTCCGAAGTTCGAAAAGTGTCAGAGGGATCGAACTACACGGACTTCGAATTTCGTAGTAGCCGCTGTAGTGAACCTTCATGACGACATTCTTAGGAAAATATTGTGTTACCAACCTTTGCCTTCTAAAGGTTACCTACTCTACAGGTAGAGTTTTTTCCCTTGTCTGCTTTAGGTAGATACAGTAACGCAGTATTAGCTCGTTTTGGTATTGAATCCTTTGGAGTGCAAAGTATGAGTCAGTGCTTAACTTTTTGTGACTAAATAATTATTTAGGGACGTGCATGCAACGACCTCTGTGTCATGGGCTGTTTTTCCTAATTTGGAACTTAATCTTTTCTTATACTTATCGGAAACTAAGCCGGTTAGCCGCAAGTTTCTACAGAAATTATCCGTATTTATTCTAGGCTTTTTCGAAGATTGAATTACTAACAGTTAACTGACCAAAAGCCCCATAAAAGTAATATTATGGAAAGCTTGTAGCGACTCCTAGAACCATCTAGTGATTGAATATAGAAACTCCAGATCTACATCGCGCCATCGAAGTTTCTCAACGCTCCGCTGGCTTCCGCTCTTCCTTCGGACTTTGATCCAAAAGCACACCTGGCTGAAGAGAGAGATTGAGACTGTTGTAGCCTCTCCCCCAGTAGCTCTTCCAGATTCCAGGGTACCGCTAACTTCACCTCGCGATCGCCTGCATAATATGCATAATACTTGATTTGTGTTTTTTTTGGAGATTCATTCACTTTGTTTTGATGTAGGTACTCATATGTATTTTCAATATGTATAGGTATGGACCAACCAGCCGATGACCCCAGAAGATCAGCGCCGTTCGCAAGGCTGGCAGTTATTTTCTTTCATATTTCATCTTCCGACGTTTCGGGTTCATTATAATCATAAATTGGTAAGAGCCGTCATTCCCGCCCCGGGAGATTATTCCGAAATTCGTATCATATCATCTCCCTCACTCTCCTGTTAAAAACAATTAGCGTAAGCGAGACGGCACATTTTAAAGTTCGAATTTTGAACTTCGGAGTATAAGGCCTGGAGCACAAAGTTCAGGTCACTCGTCACTCTCAAACTGGCAGCATATCATTAACAATTCGATGTACCGATCTTATCGGTACTTCCGCGCGGAATGTGAGCTTCGGGAAATCGATAAAAAATCGTAAAAAACCGTAATTTGAGGTCAAGAGGGAGCGTGATCCAGCGAGCAGGATAAAAATTATTTATTTGCGTGGAGCGGCAATTAGGGGGGCGGGGCGCGACCCCGCGACCCCGCGCTGTCAGGTGACGACGGACTGTAGAAATTGCATCTCCTTTAATTCTTGGAGCACGACTTTGGCTTTCACAAACGCGTCAAGGCTTGTGTTTGCAACGCGGCAGTTTTAACCTAACATACACATTTCTTAATTTATTGAATCAGGCGTTACTTTGCGGAGGTCCATATCAATGAACTAAAAGAATTTCCTTGCTCACCCGCGACCTTACGATAGCTAAGCTTATGCAAAATATGCGTGTTCATGCAGTTCCTCCACCTCCACACTGTAAGAACACACACAAATCACACAAACCCATCTATCACCACCACCACACTTACACTGACGCGTTTCAACTCAACGGAGCGTCTTCAGTGACACAATAACCATTATTTATGGTTGAGTTCGAAAACGCGTCAGTGTAGTGTGGTGGTGGTGATAGATGGGTTTGTGTGATTTGTGTGTGTTCTTACAGTGTGGAGGTGGAGGAACTGCATGAACACGCATATTTTGCATAAGCTTAGCTATCGTAAGGTCGCGGGTGAGCAAGGAAATTCTTTTAGTTCATACATATTTCTGTTAGCAGTAGGTACGTTTTGTTAAGGGTACCCAGTTCTAACCTATATCCTGCTACTTTTTAACCCCCTACGCAAAAAGAGGGGTGTTATCTTCGGATGTTATAATTATAAGTTTGACCGCTATGTGTGTCTGTCTGTGGCACCGTAGCTGTAGTTCTTAAACGGGTGGACCGAATTGAATGCGGTTTTTTTTATTTGAAATTAAGTTTTCTAGCAATGGTTCTTAGAGATGTTTCATCAAAATCGGTTTAGTCGCTTTTGAGATATTGAACTTTGAAGTGACAAAGTCGAGGGTTTACCAACTTGTTGTTGTTAGGTCATCGTGCTAGTTTTCTTTAATCTTTATTTTGTAACTTCGATCGATAAACAAAAATGCCAGTTCCGGGAGACCTTAACTATAATAATAATAGCCTAATCAACAAAATGTTGGAAAACCCCCGACTTTGTCACTTCAAAAACTAAACCGATTTTGATGAAACATGTTTAAGAACCATCGCTAGAAAACCTGATGTCAAATAAAAAACCGCATTCAAATCGGTCCACACGTTTAAGAGCTACAGTGCCACAGACAGACACACACAGTGGTCAAACTTATAACACCCCTCTTTGTGCGTCGGGGGTTGAAAATATAACAACCACGTAATGTAAATGAGCAAAAACTCCAGCCAAGAACCTCCGCCACAGACCGCCAAAGCCATACCGCACAGGGATTCTCCAACAAATAGGTATAAGCAAACAAATACCACAAACTAAACTACTAACTACTTAACTATCTAAAAATCCGTATACAAATTTAGGAGCCTGCGACCAGGGCTCCGACAATATGGCTTGGAGAACACCAACAGATTATCATCTCGAACTCTACAACGTATCCCACCTGGCTCGAGTCCCTTACGCTACGCACTCCATCTTTATCCTCAACCATACCGCTCTCAACACAATTTGACAACCGTGTGTATTACCAGCTTTTATTTAATTTGCCCCGTTTGTTGTTGTTTTTGACAGGCAATTACAGTCAGCAAAAAACCTCCTTTAATTTTTAAACAATCTTAACAATCGGTGTGTTTCTACAATAGCGCACAGCACAGGCACCACGCAGCACGCACCGACGCGGTCACACGCTTTATTTTACGTTGTAACGTTGTAAGATGCAATTACGATACCGGCGACGCACGCGCACGCGCTCGCCGCGCCGACAGGGGGCGGGGGCGCCACTAGGGCTGCCTCTGCTCACCTCTACCATTATGCTTCGAAAAAATAAAAGTAAAAGTAAAAATCATTTTCAAAAAACCGGCCAAATGAGGGTCCGACTCGCACCATCTATACAACATTAATTAGACATTAGCAAAAAACGGCAAAACATCACGCTAGTTGTTGTATGGGGGCCCCCCTTAAATATTTATTCATTTTATTCTGATTTTAGTATTTTTTGTTATAGCGGCAACAGTTAAACATAATCTGTGAAAATTTCAACTGTCTAACTATCACGGTTCATGAGATACAGCCTGGTGATAGACGGACAGCGAAGTTTCCGTTTCTACCCTTTGGGTACAGAACCCTAAAAACAAGCTTTTATTACATGCTCTAAAAAGAATATATACCAAACCCAATCAACTCATTACATTACACAATGTATATGATATAAGAGCTTGTCGCGAGACTTAGGGGTCATTCAAGTATAATGTAAGCACGGAAGGGAGGTGGGGGGGTCTCTGCTTTGCTGACTTTCGCTGACAAGGGGGAGGAAGGGGGTTAAAAATTACTAAAATTCTGCTTACGTAATACTTGAATGACCGCTTTGCCTGCGTACAATCCAATGGTGTGTGTAAAGTTCCCGGTCTGCAACTTGAGCTCTGTAATTCTGAGGTCTGTACCCAGCAGTGGGATATATACAGTCTGCGATGACAATGACGCTGTACCTAGAGCTAGAGACATAATATCATTATATTATAATACTAACTCTATTAAGTGGCAACCCTGTCGGGCAAATTGACCGGCTCTAGTATCTGATAGCGCTCGCGCCGATCCTCTTGCTCGGAGATTAATTTACACAAAACATGTTAAGTTTTAATAAGAAACCCGTGTTGAAGGGAATCTTTTGTTCACCTTACCAGAATCATGGACTGAACTGGCGCCAGAATTAGCATTCATGCGTGTAACCCATACGGTATTTGACAACTCCTGATTTTGCCATATCTTAATATTATTACGGGTATCCCGTGAAACCGTATTAGATATTGTCATCATTCCTTTCGTTTGTTGTTTAACTTACCTACTTTGTTTACTTTGTGCATAATATTTTCCTAATAAGTGTAGTCATATCAGTGAAAAACTACTGGCTCATGATTTACCTGCATGTATACTAGCTTCATGTATGATTGTATTGCTGTTTGTTTTCCTCATAAAGAAAAATAAATAAAATAAAAATAAATAAAATATAGATAAACAGTAGTGATTAGCGAAGAGAAAATTTAAATCGGTTGAAAATTGGATTTAGTGATTTTTTGAAAAATCTATAATACCTGTCTCTTTCTCAAACGCTTTTCACTATGCAGCAAGTATGGCGGTACTGGCGTGTGACGTCACATGCCAGTATGTCTTTCTCTGTCTAATCTCGAATTTCAAACCTTTATAAAATAGAATTATACAAAATAGTCACATACCGTATTAAATTCGGGTTTTGTTTCACGTACCTACCTTGATTTTAGAGCAGCTCGATATTAAAGTCGTCTCGTGATCATGGCGCATGCAACTGTGCCGAAATATCTAAAATCAAGGTACGCGGAACTAAACCCCAATTTAATTCATAAAATTAGTAATATATAGTATATAGTAGTACTATCGCGAGTCTAAAATATTGTAATGGAGGTGATTTACCGATTCGCTGTGTATCGAACTGAGCCGTCTGCCGAAGTTAACTTAACGGATAACAAATAAAACCAGCCAAATGCGAGTCGGGCTCGCGCACGAAGGGTGCCGTACCATTATCTATACAACATTAGACATTAGCAAAAAAACGGCAAAAAAATCAAGTTTGTTGTATGGGAGCCCCCCTTAAATATTTATTTTATTTTTATTTAATTATTTAATTTTAAACTTAAGATTCTGAGAATATTTTAGGCGTCTTCCAGTTGCCGTTATTAATATCAAGCAAAAAACGGCAAAACAATCATGTTTGTCGTATAAAGTATTTATTGTATTCCATTTTTAGTATTTGCTATAACAGCCACAGTAATACATAATCTGTGAAAATTTCAAGTGTCTAACTATTACGACTCAAGAGATAGAGCCCTCTGACAGACGGACAGACAGACAGACAGCGGAGTCTCAGCAATAGGGTTCCGTACCCAAAGGGTAAAAAAACACAGTGTATACGTCCCACTGCACTGCTGGGCACAGGCCTCTCCCAGAATGGGAAGGCTTATAAGCAAGCAACAGTTTGCGTGAGGTGGAGGCAGGATTGCCGTGTGAAGTTAGGCGTTTAACTTTAAAGTTGGAAGACAACTATACGTAAGTTGTTAGCGTAAGTTGAATTCGGAGTTTATTGTGTCTAGACAGCAGCACCGACCCTGATGCTATCAAAATTTGTTTTTAACATCCTTTGTCAGCAGATGTTTCAGAACCTCGCATAGAGCAGCCGCTCTATTGCTCTAACCCTACTCTGCTTTGATTTCCTTGAATTTGAACATGGTAGATAAGATAATACATTAAAAAATTGAAGCCTACCTTTCATGGGTGTCCATGAGTGGCGCTTGCTTACCATCAGGTGACCCGCCTGCAATTTTTTTTCCTTTTTTTTATTTTACAACTTTGTTGGCTTGGCTGATATGTATATTCATGCCAAATTACAGCTTTCTAGTACTAACGGTCTCTGAGCTTAGCCGCGGACAGACAGACAGACATGGCTAAACTATAAGGGTTCCTAGTTGACTACGGAACCCTAAAAAATACCCATGATGAAATACTACATATTTTGACCTCACTTTCGTTTCTACACGCATTGATTTAAGTACCTACACAACACATAGTAACATAGCAGCCGCCGAAGTCACTACCAGCGAGCGCAACGAATCATCTGATGCCTGTCATTACCTATTCGCTACACTGCGACAATCGCTCTACTGACTTGGAATTTCCCTTTCATTCGTTCTATAATAATCCAGATCAATAATTTGTACATCGCATATTTGTCTTCATTTGCCTGGGCTTTCGATACTACTACTACAATCACATTTAGACTTCATGGCTGTTGGCATAATGCTTCGAGTTTGTTGCCTTTATTAAAAAAAACCGGCCAAGAGCGTGTCGGACACGCCCAAAATAGGGTTCCGTAGCCATTACGAAAAAATTAAGTAATATTTTTCCAAGGATTTCGTATTTTATAAGGAATCTTCCAAGTTTAGGTATATTTTATACCTTAGGCTGCTATTTACTCATAAACTACTAATAATTCTCAAGCAAACTTAGCCGTTATAGTTTTTCTTGAAAGTTTGATATATTTACTACCATCCTGATTTTAATGAAAATTTTCTTTTTAAAGTTGAATATTTCGCAAACACGTCACTGAATCGAAAAATCGTCTTAGCAAACCCCTAATGGTTTTAAAATACCTATCCAACAATATCCCACAATAGGGTTGGATGAGAAAAAAAAATCACCCCCACATAACGTCTATGGGAGGTACCCTAAAAAACAATTTCTTTTTAAATTTTTATTGTACCATTTTGTCGGCATAGTTTACTTATATATCCGTGCAAAATTACAGCTTTCTAGCATTGATAGTCTCTGAGCAAAGCCGCGGACGGACAGACAGACAAACAGACAGACAGACATGTCGAAACTATAAGGGTTCCGTTTTTGCCATTTTGGCTCCGGAACCCTAAAAAGATTTGACAGCTAACGTCAATGTAATTTTTTTGGCGCCAGTGGAGCTGTAAATCTTGCTTGGTGTGATTCTCTCTCTCACGAACTTATAAACAAAAGGAACTACCAATGTGCCGTACGAAGACTAATCCGTAGTAGATATAGCACCATTTTAAAAAATCTACAAAAATACGAAAATTACAATTTTGTAAAACTATGTAAGTACCTACTTATTATAATCGAAAAGGCTGACAAATTCTAAAATACTGACGCTTACCTTTTATACAGACCATAAAGCCTTTACTTTGAAGTCAGCGTGTGGATTGCTTCCATGCACGCAACGGACGGGGTAGACCACCCATCTCAGGTTTGCTACGAATAGCATCATCTTACAACATGTTTGTAACAATGTTATAGTTTCCGTTTTAAGCACTTCACAAATTTAACTCTACAAGTCCTGATTCTACGGACTCTACATCTTGCTAAAACAAAACGCATGACTGCTTCACACAACCACACAACTATATGCATGATACTACAAGAGCAACTAAATAAAAACTTAAATATTTTCTATTTTATTCTAAATTTCAATGTATGCTTCTACTTTGCTTGTATACATATAAATTTAGGTATTTCAATCCGTATTTATTTTTATCAAGAGTATTTTTTTTAATAGCTACTCACAGAAATTATTGTTATTTTGCTCGTTTCGTCGGACTCCGGTAAGTCAGTCACAACTCTAAGTAAATAGCTTGTTCAAGATGTCTGTGGCCGTATTCTCTGTAGTGCTAGCTGCATGAGCGATGCGTCGTGCCCTTGCGCGCGGCTCGTAATGCGCTCGCGCAAGCAATTTCGCGTTTTCGCCGATTGCTGCGTGCCGTGTGCCAGTAACGTGTCGGGAGTAGCGTCGGCAGGGATATGAGATTTATACATATTTTACTTTAGATTTATTTGTAATAGGGTGGCAACCATAGAGCTAGTAATAAGAGGCGTAGAAAAAAATATCACGGAACAATTGTCCTAGTCCCAAAATAAGCAAAGCTGGGGTACTGAGTAGGCTTGGTTACACATATTAAGCACCCTAAATTAGAGAACCAACATTCGTATCTTTCTTACATGTCGCCCTACCGGGGAACGAAGTCGGCACCTCAAGCTATGGTCCTTCGAGATCCGATTTCACGTTTTCATCTCTCCTGCACAACCGTTACAAGTACTACAATACTACATAACTCTTTTTTTGTGTGAAAGTTAACTAATTTATTTTAATTTGTAGCATTTGTAATTTTGTGGTACAGAGGACTGATTGTGGTAGGAATCTCAAAAGCCGCCCATCGTTGCATCATCTCATCTCACAATGTAGTGCAAGTAAATTGGCATCTCCATGGTTTATGTGCGTGTGAAAAACGGCAAGGAAAGCGTCGCTGACAAACAAACGGACGCGTTTCCAAATTACTTTCACCGTTTACGATTTAGAGCGAATTGCACTAAGTTACTACAACGCAAGTTGGAGTGGCAATGTGGCTACATCGCTTGAAGAACAGGTAAGCGTTGGGGGACAAAGATCCTCGAGTGGCGACCACGAACCGGTGAATTCAAGTGGCGAGTTGTCGTTCATTGTTGCGTTCTGTGGAGGCCTTTGTTCTTCAGTGGTTGCTTCCGGCTGATGATGATGATGATTATTATACTTATTACTTTGTTGATGGCCCGGAATACACATGCTTGGCATGCACGTCGTCAAACTTCATACAAAATATGACATAAACGTGCGAGCGAACTTGCAAATGTGCGAGCTTACGACATTTTTGCAGCCAGATAAAGCTGTAAGAACGACGTCATAATATCACATTACAGAATTTAAAACTAGGTGATTCAAGAAAAAAATAATATAGTAAGTAGTTTAGTTACATGTATCTCCGAATTTTGATTGCTCCTTTACGAGGTAACCGCTGATTTGACAGATTTTTTGACATTGGCTATCGTTATTATCACCTGAGGCCGTATTGCCTAATGTTTCTGACGGTCGCGATCACAATCAACTGACAGTTTTTGTATGCGATCGCGAGCGTTAGAAACGTTAGGCAAATACGGCCTCAGGTTTTGCTAGAAGTTTGTAAATAGGTATCGCAAGTAAAAAAAAGCTTGTGTTGTAATTAGATTTTTATGGTGTCCTATCACCAGTTGTTTTGGGCGAAGTCGTGCGAGTTTTGTGCTGTCGGCGCGGGCGCAGGCGCTCCCACGCAATTATCGGCTGGACTACCCTTAATTTCCACCGCGGGTTTCTGAGTTGCTACGTTAAGTTGTTTTTAGTTGTAAATGCCTCGCTGCCGGCCTGCTTTTCGCCGTTTGAAATGCTGTAAACTTCTTAGTAGATAAGGGACAACAATTGTTAACTTAATTTGTTTGTAGGTCCCTTACGTAGGTAAGTATATATATGTCTGGCTATCTCTTTAAAAAACTAGTAATAGCTATTCAACAAGGAAACGCTGCCAGCCTTTTGGATACAATGCTATTTTGTTTTGAACCCCCACGCAAAAAGAGAGGTGTTATTAGTTTGACCGCTATGTGTCTGTCTGTGGCACCGTAGCTCTTAAACGAGTGGACCGATTTGAAGCGGTTTTTTTTATTAATAAATATACTTAATACACTTTAAAATTAAGAAATAATAATTTCGGTTTTTAGCGATGGTTCTTAGACATGTTTCATCAAAATGGGTTCAGCCGTTTTTGAGATATTGAACTTTGAAGTGACGAATTCGGGGTTTTCCAATTTTTGTTGGTAAGGTTATGTTATTTAAGTTCTTCCTCATCATTTAATGAAATATTTTTTTATCTCCATGTAATTAAGTGTGGGTATATTAAACAATAAATTCATGAATACCGTTCTAGACATCACGATAACCCTCCCACATAAAACTAAACGCTATGAGTAAATTCCAATTGGTGGGGGCGTGGTATCCAATAGTAGGTGGACCCACATAATAGCCATCCGATAATGATCACCTAATAACCAGCTTCAACTAATTGATGTCAGAGAGGCCAGTCACGGTCAAACTCAGATTTGTATACGTAATAAACCTTGCGGAGTTAAAGGAAAAGTACAAAAAAATATACTTTTTAATTGGTCTATTTAGTGTCCACCCACAAAAAAAAAATATCATCGGACACTTGACACTTACCTCGTCCCAAACTAAGCAAAGCTTGTAGTATAGATAAGGCAACAGATAAACATACTTATATATATAAATACATACTTAAATACATATTGAACATCCAAGACCCGAGAGCAAATATTCGTATTATTATACAAATATCTGCCCCGCCCGGGAATCGAACACGGGACCTCAAGCTTCGTAGTCAGGTTATCTAAACACTTGGCCATCCGATCGTCCAAAAGGTATTTCCACTTTAATTTAAATATGTACAAACTTCTGTAACGTCCCTTTAGTTCTTTTAATGTTTATTTTATCTTATAGGAGGTCGGGGGTGTGTGGTCGGGAAAGTCCGACTGAGGGAGGGACAGTGCCAGACCTCACCGGCTAAAAAGTCCAGCTACACGTCCCCGAATTACTACCTATCTACTTACATTATTAACGAAAACATTAGCAGTTTCCAACATCAACGAAATAAGTTTTTGGTAAAAATTTCATTTTTAAGGGGTTTGCTCCTGGTTAGCTCATGAGCAATGTCCCGTTAGATGGCGCTGTTTATCAATAGTTCCTTTTTTCAGGTTTTTTCGTAAATTATGAAGAATTATTTCACCAAAAACTAATGGCGGGAGTATCTAAGTGTAACCGATTTTTTGACCCCACACTCGAAATGAAATATTCCGCCAAAGCCGCAAACGAGGTGCTTTACTTTGAACGTCAATTGCGGCCGTATACGGACACTAGGAGCTCACGCACACACTCAAATAGACAGCGCCAGCTAGCGAAAGTCTATTGCGACACTTAGCTACCCGATCGGGGTACTCCTTCGAGAAATATTCACATTTTTTTATCGAGTCACGAAATTTTGTACCAACTGTACTTTACTCGAAAATTTTACTACGACCTATAAAATCTATAGGTATTTTATTGATAATTAGAAGCAGGGTCTTGGATAACTGTTCGCATATTATAATACGAGCCAAACGCCTTTCAAGTGTTCATAATATGTGTACGATAAATTGAGAAATTACCGAGATTCTGACCACAGTTTCTTGTCTTGGTTGATGGTCTTGCTATTATTCAGGTTACATTTATAGTTACTTTTCGTAGTTACTACCATGCTAAAGTGGTCATGGTCGTCGGTTGAAAATCAGTAACAAATCTACAGGACGAGTTTCTTGGGAAAATAGTGCGGAGGTTTGTCCTTACCTTCCACGCCGCAGAGCTGGAGTTTGGAATTCGTAGTTGGCAATAGAGAGCGCTGCCACCAGGGCTCTTAGTCACCTTGTACGACACGCACAGGAATGCACAGGCAATCAAGTTTATCAAGGGCATCCGTAAGGCCAAAGTCCCTTAAGACACTGTTACACATGCTCTTTAGTAGCAAGAAAGCATGCTACTATTGAGCAAATGCTAGCTAGTAGCATGTGTGAACAGGACATGCTACTATCGAGCATGCTTATTAGTGGCAAGCTCGAGACGGGGTGGAAGGGGGAAAGGTATTAAGCAAGTGTGAACGCGTTTGCTTCAGTCCAGTAACGAGCATGTGTAACAGTGCCTTTAGACATACCTAATATTTTATGAACAGTGCTTCGTGTAAGCTCTTTCTATCAAAAGAGGTAATAAAAACCATACAGAGTTTACTATCCTAATTATCATCATCATCATCACTCAATTTCTGTGGTAAGACTTTTAGTAGAGAATTAGTAATCATAAGCTGCTAATATCAATTATTAATAAGTTGCTAACCATGAAAAGAGTTGACGAAGAGTTTATCTAGGCTTCTGCATCTGGATTTCTCAGTTCGTATATATAATTACTAGCTTAATCCCGCGGCTTCGCTCCCGTTGAAGAAAAAAATCTACTCTGTAGTGTAGGTATTCGAATTAAAAAAAAACTTCTTGCACCTCTGCGATCCTCAAGGATACGTTTGCCAAATCTCATGCATTTTAGGCCATGTTTTGCCTTTATAGGTAAAAATAAATACTTACGAAATACTTACATAACAGCAAAAGTTCACCCACTCGCCGATAACTGGTATCAAATTGCGGTAAAAAATTATCCGTGCTAATTTTGTACCTACTTATATAATGATTTTGTTAGATATCATAACCGATGATTTGGCACAATCAGCAGAAGACTACGACAGTTCCAAATCATCTACACTCCCTTTGTTACCTTTCGAGTCGAAAACAGTTGTCGATTCGTATCATTTATCTACCTATAGTAAGTATTATCTCTGCTAGGATTTTTTCCGATCCAGCAGGTTTGTAGTCGTGCGTACTGGATTATTGGCAGTGTTTCCTTTGGATGTTTCGTGCGATGGAAC
>NC_133476.1:585819-586910 GCF_025370935.1 Choristoneura fumiferana | reverse complement strand
GATCATCGGAATAAAAAAATGTCTACAATAATAATGTTATTCACGAAATCCAGCAATCTACATACAAAATTGCACCCAAATCGGTCTAGCCCTTTTTTTTTAATAGTAATATACACACGACGCACATATACACACTTACAAACTTATGCATTTATACAGTTGAAAAATCATATAACACACAGTGAAAATTCTCCGGTTAAAATAAGCCCCCCCCCCTCTACAAAACCAAATGAAAAACATTAAAAAAGCTTACACAGCCAAGTCATCTCTTTTATTTTATAGATGCGAAAGCTTGTAAGTCTGTTTGTTTGTTACATCATCACGTCTAAACCGCTGAAACCGATTTTATATGAAATTCGTTCGGTATACAGATAGTTTGAGTCCCCAGGAAGGACATTAGGACAGTTTTTATCCCAGAAAATAGCGAATAAACGAATTCTGCGCGGACAGAGTCGCGGGCAATAGGTATATATTAGTTAATATATAATATTTAACAATGCTACACAGAGCGCTACATAAGTAAAAGCCACACTAAATACGAACTTTCATGAAAAAGATTGCAACGAGAAATGCTAACAAGGATGCAACCAAGCCTTACACTTTGTTAGAGTACCGTTTAGTAATCAAAAGCGGAGTAAAAAAACTTTACTGTGTCTTGACCACTTTAGGTTTTCCTCGCAATTTCCCTGTATTTTCAACCCTATTTCCTGCAAGTTGGTGTTCCGTTTTCACTAGATTACTTTCTTGTTGGCTCTAAAAATAAAGGTGTTTTGTAAAATGTACACGTGGAGAGAATGCCAGGTTAAAATTAAACGTAAACAGGTGCCGTTCTAAACTAAATAGGTGTACATACCAAAGATCAGCACGTGTTGTAATGTGCTAATATTTATGGAATACTAACTGCTGCCCGCGACTTAGCACTATGCAATTTTGCTGGAAATGACCCTTGAAAATAATGTCCATAGTTCACTCAGGAAAATTTCGATCTTGAGGTACCTATAAGATTTTTAAAGTAGTGATGATCGACTGGATGGAAACGAGCAAGTGGGTCTCCTGATGGTAAAGAGATCACCACCACCATAAACATCTGC